>NW_024098199.1:0-3793 GCF_016545835.1 Crotalus tigris | reverse complement strand
CTTCCCTAGATACCAAAACGGCTTAATTTTTGAAATTTAGAAGAAGCACCATATTTAAGCATGAAATTTAACCCCGAACCCCATTCTGCGGTCCGTTTTTACATTTCAGTCAAAAAAAATTTTTCATCTCCGGAGCACAAAAATCCGTGACCCCGGCATCAGGAATTTCCCTCCCTGGATACCAAAACGGCTCAATTTTTGAAAACTAGAAAAAGCACCATTTCTATGCATGAAATTTAACCCCGAATCCCATTCTGAGCTCCGTTTTACATTGGTCAAAAAAAATTTTCATCTCCGACAGCACAAAAATCCGTGACCACGGCATCAGTGGAATCCTACTGGTACCAAAAGGCTCAATTTTTGAAAAACATAGAAAAAAGCACCATTTAAGCATGAAATTTAACCCAGAACCCATTCTGAGGTCCGTTTTTACATTTGGGTCAAAAAATTTTTTTCATTTCCGGAGCACAAAAATACGTGACCGTGGAATCAGCAATTTCCTTCCCTGGATACCAAAACGGCTCAATTTGTGAAAACTAGAAAAAGCACCATTTTAAGCATGAAATTTAACCCCGAATCCCATTCTGAGGTCCGTTTTTACATTTGGGTCAAAAAAAAATTTTCATCTTTGGAGCAGAAAAATTTATGACCCCGGCATCAGGAATTTCCTTCCCTGGATACCAAAACGGCTCAATTTTTGAAAACTAGAAAAAGAAACATTTTAAGCATGAAAATTTAACCCCGAATCCATTTGAGGTCCGCTTTTTACATTTGGGTCCCCCCCAAAAAAAATTTTCATCTTTGGAGTAGAAAAATCTATGACCCCGGCATCAGGAATTTCCTTCCCAGTATACCAAAATGGCTCAATTTTTGAAAACTAGAAAAAGCACCATTTTTAAGCATGAAATTTAACCCCGAACCCCATTCTGAGGTACGTTTTTACATTTGGGTGAAAAAAATTTTTTCATCTCCAGAGAAAAATCCGTGACCCAGGCATCAGGAATTTCCTTCCCTGTATACCAAAACGGCTCAATTTTTGAAAACTAGAAAAAGAATCATTTCTAAGCATGAAATTTAACTCCGAATCCCATTCTGATGTCCGTTTATACCTTTCAGTCAAAAAAAAATTTTCATCTCCGGAGCACAAAAATCTATGACCCCGGCATCAGGAATTTCCTTCCCTGGATACCAAAAAGGTTCAATTTTTGAAAACTAGAAAAAGCACCATTTTTAAGCATGAAATTTAACCCCGAATCCCATTCTGAGCTCCGTTTTTACATTTCAGTCAAAAAAAAATTTTCATCTTTGGAGCAGAAAAATCTATGACCCAGGCATCAGGAATTTCCTTCCCTGGATACCAAAACAGCTCAATTTTTGATAACTAGAAAAAGCACCATTTTTAAGCATGAAATTTAACCCCGAATCCCATTCTGAGGTCCGTTTTTACATTAGGGTCAAAAAATATTTTCATCTCTGGAGGACAAAAAATCCATGACCCCGGCATTAGGAATTTCCTTCCCTGTATACCAAAACGGCTCAATGTTTGAAAACTAGAAGAAGCACCATTTTTAAGCATGAAATTTAACCCCGAATCCCATTCTGAGCTCCGTTTTTACATTTGGGTCAAAAAAAAATTTTCATCTCTGGAGAACAAAAAATCCGTGGCCCCGGCATCAAGAATTTTCTTCCCTGTATACCAAAACGGCTCAATTTTTGAAAACCTACAAAAAGCACCATTTTTAAGCATGAAATTTAACCCCGAATCCCATTCTGAGCTCTGTGTTTACATTTGGTCAAAAAAAATTTTCATCTCCGGAAGCACAAAAATCCGTTGGGCCCCGGCATCAGATTTCCCTCCCTGGATACCAAAACGAGTTCATTTTTGAAACTAGAAAAAGCCCATTTTAAGCATGGAAATTTAACCCCGAATCTCATCTGAGGTCGTTTTTACATTTGGTCCAAAAAATTTTTTTCATTTCCGGAGCACAAAAAATACGTGACCGCGGCATCAGCAATTTCTTCCCTGGATACAAAACGGCTACTCAATTTGTGAAAACTAGAAAAAGCACCATTTTAAGCATGAAATTTAACCCGAATCCCATTCTGAGGTCCGTTTTTACATTTGGGTCAAAAAAAAAATTTCATCTTTGGAGCAGAAAAATCTATGACCCCGGCATCAGGAATTTCCTTCCCTGGATACCAAAACGGCTCAATTTTTGAAAACTAGAAAAAGCACCATTTCTATGCATGAAATTTAACCCCGAATCCCATTCTGAGCTCTGTTTTTACATTTGGGTCAAAAAAAATTTTCATCTCCGCAGCACAAAAATCCGTGACCCCGGCATCAGGAATTTCCCTCACTGGATACCAAAACGGCTCAATTTTTGAAAACTAGAAAAAGCACCATTTTTAAGCATGAAATTTAACCCCGAACCCCATTCTGAGGTCCGTTTTTACATTTGGGTCAAAAAAATTTTTTCATTTCCGGAGCACAAAAATATGTGACCGCGGCATCAGCAATTTCCGTCCCTGGATACCAAAACGGCTCAATTTGTGAAAACTAGAAAAAGCACCATTTTAAGCATGAAATTTAACCCCGAATCCCATTCTGAGGTCCGTTTTTACATGTGGGTCAAAAAAATTATCATCTTTGGAGCAGAAAAAATGTTATGGAACCGGCATCAGGAATTTCCTTCCCTGGATACCAAAACAGCTCAATTTTTGAAAACTAGAAAAAGCACCATTTTTAAGCATGAAATTTAACCCCGAATCCCATTCTGAGCTCCCTTTTAACATTTGGGTCAAAAAATTTTTCATCTTTGGAGTAGAAAAAT
The DNA here is from genome assembly GCF_016545835.1 of Crotalus tigris. Lineage (NCBI taxonomy): Eukaryota > Metazoa > Chordata > Lepidosauria > Squamata > Viperidae > Crotalus > Crotalus tigris. The sequence continues at coordinate 959 of NW_024098199.1, read as the reverse complement.
CTATGACCCCGGCATCAGGAATTTCCTTCCCAGTATACCAAAATGGCTCAATTTTTGAAAAATAGAAAAAGCACCATTTTTAAGCATGAAATTTAACCCCGAACCCCATTCTGAGGTACGTTTTTACATTTGGGTGAAAAAAATTTTTTCATCTCCAGAGAAAAATCCGTGACCCAGGCATCAGGAATTTCCTTCCCTGTATACCAAAACGGCTCAATTTTTGAAAACTAGAAAAAGAATCATTTCTAAGCATGAAATTTAACTCCGAATCCCATTCTGATGTCCGTTTTTACCTTTCAGTCAAAAAAAAATTTTCATCTCCGGAGCACAAAAATCTATGACCCCGGCATCAGGAATTTCCTTCCCTGGATACCAAAAGGGCTCAATTTTTGAAAACTAGAAAAAGCACCATTTTAAGCATGAAATTTAACCCCGAATCCCATTCTGAGGTCCGTTTTTACATTTGGGTCAAAAAGATTTTTCATCTTTGGAGCAGCAAAATCTATGTCCACGACATCAGGAATTTACTTCCCTAGATACCAAAACGGCTTAATTTTTGAAAATTAGGAACAAGCAACCATTTAAGCATGAATTTAACCCCCGATCCCCTTCTGAGGTCCGTTTTTACATTTGGTCAAAAAAATTTTTTCTCCTCTTGAGCACAAAAATCCGTGACCCCGGCATCAGGAATTTCCTTCCCTGGATACCAAAACGGCTCAATTTTTGAAAACTAGAAAAAGCACCATTTTTAAGCATGAAATTTAACCCCGAATCCCATTCTGAGCTCCCTTTTTACATTTCAGTCAAAAAGAAATTTTCATCTCCGCAGCACAAAAATCCCTGACCCGGAATCAGGAATTTCATTCCCTGGATACCAAAACGGCTCAATTTTTGAAAACTAGAAAAAGCACCATTTTTAAGCATGAAATTTAACCCCGAATCCCATTCTGAGGTCTGTT